>NC_079214.1:7515658-7518158 GCF_029633865.1 Lampris incognitus | reverse complement strand
GGTTAGCTACAGGTTAGCTACAGGTTAGCTAGGGGTTAGCTACAGGTTAGCTAGAGGGTAGCTAGGGGTTAGCTAGGGGTTAGCTACAGGTTAGCTAGAGGGTAGCTAGTGGGTTATCTACAGGTTAGCTAGAGGGTAGCTAGGGGTTAGCTACAGGTTAGCTAGAGAGTAGCTAGGGGTTATCTACAGGTAGCTAGAGGGTAGCTAGGGGTTAGCTACAGGTTAGCTAGGGGTTAGCTAGAGGGTAGCTAGGGGTTATCTACCAGGTTAGCTAGAGGGTAGCTAGGGGTTATCTACAGGTTAGCTATGAGGGTACCTAGGGGTTAGCTACAGGTTAGCTAGGGGTTAGCTACAGGTTAGCTAGAGGGTAGCTAGGGGTTAGCTACAGGTTAGGCTAGAGGGGTAGCTAGGGGTTAGGTACAGGTTAGCTAGGGGTTACCTACAGGTTAGCTACAGGTTAGCTAGAGGGTAGCTAGGGGTTATCTACAGGTTAGCTAGAGGTTACCTAGGGGTTAGCTACAGGTAGCTACAGGTTAGCTAGAGGGTAGCTAGGGGTTATCTACAGGTTAGCTAGAGGGTAGCTAGGGGTTAGCTACAGGTTAGCTAGGGGTTAGCTACAGGGTTAGCTACAGGTTAGCTAGAGGTTAGCTAGAGGGTTATCTACAGGTTAGCTAGAGGGTGGCTAGGGGTTAGCTACCAGGTTAGCTAGAGGGTAGCTAGGGGTTAGCTACAGGTTAGCTAGAGGTTAGCAGCCACTTCTCATACAAACGTGCCATAATGACACGTCGTCAGCGGTGTGGATCTGGGACCCCCACTCTGATGAACCCCCTTCAAGGTCCTGTCACAAGGCCTAACTGTCTGAGTGCCCCACCACCCCGTTTCCCTTCTTAGAAGTTCCCAGTGAATGTGAGAACTATCAGCAGCAGCTCTGCAGGTCCACCTCCTTCAGCATGGGCTCTCTCACATGTAGCTAGTATTTCGTCTGGTGTATTTCACAGTATTTGAGTGGGTTTATATGTGTATATGTGTGTGTATGTATTTGTCATGTGTTGGGGTGGGTCTCTGTGTGTCAAGTTTTATTGGTGTGTGCATGCTGTGTCGTGTTGGTGTGTGTGTAATACAATATCTGTCATTTTGTATCATGTCGTGTTGTGTCATGTTGTGTTGTGTCATGTTGTGTCGTGTTGGTGTGTTTATTACAATATCTGTCATTTTGTGTCGTGTTGTATCATATCGTCTTGTGTTGTGTCATGTTGTGTCATGTCATGTCCTGTTGTGTCATGTTATGTCATGTTGTGTTATGTTTTGTGTCGTGTTGTGTTGGGCCTGTGTTACTGTGTATGCATGTATAGGTGTGTGTTGTGTTGTGCCGTGCTGTGTTGTGTTGGGCCTGTGTTGCTTTGTGTGCATGTATAGATGTGTGTTGTGTTGTGTCGTGTTGTGTCGTGTTGTGTTGTGTTGTGTTGTGTTGGGCCTGTGCTGCTGTGTTTGCATGTATAGGTGTGTGTGTTGTGGTGTGTGCATGTATAGTGTGTGTTGGGGTGTGTGCATGTATAGGTGTGTGTCGTGGTGTGTGCATGTATAGGTGTGTGTGTTGCTGTGTGTGCATGTATAGGTGTGTGTTGGTGTGTGCATGTATAGGTGTGTGTGTTGCTGTGTGTGCATGTATAGGTGTGTGTGTCGGGGTGTGTGCATGTATAGGTGTGTGTGTCGGGGTGTGTGCATGCATAGGTGTGTGTGTCGGGGTGTGTGCGTGTACAGGTGTGTGTGGCGTGGTGTGTGCATGTATAGGTGTGTGTGTCGGGGTGTGTGCGTGTATAGGTGTGTGTGGCGTGGTGTGTGCATGTATAGGTGTGTGTGTCGTGGTGTGTGCATGTATAGGTGTGTGTGTCGGGGTGTGTGCGTGTATAGGTGTGTGTGGCGTGGTGTGTGCATGTATAGGTGTGTGTGTCGTGGTGTGTGCATGTATATAGGTGTGTGTGTCGTGGTGTGTGCGTGTATAGGTGTGTGTGTCGTGGTGTGTGCATGTATAGGTGTGTGTGTCGTGGTGTGTGCATGTATAGGTGTGTGTGTCGTGGTGTGTGCATGTATATAGGTGTGTGTGTCGTGGTGTGTGCGTGTATAGGTGTGTGTGTCGTGGTGTGTGCATGTATATAGGTGTGTGTGTCGTGGTGTGTGCATGTATATAGGTGTGTGTGTCGTGGTGTGTGCATGTATATAGGTGTGTGTGTCGTGGTGTGTGCGTGTATAGGTGTGTGTGTCGTGGTGTGTGTGTGTATAGGTGTGTGTGTCGTGGTGTGTGCATGCATAGGTGTGTGTGTCGGGGGTGTGTGCGTGTATAGGTGTGTGTGTCGTGGTGTGTGCGTGTATAGGTGTGTGTGTCGTGGTGTGTTCATGTATAGGTGTGTGTGTCGTGGTGTGTGCATGTATAGGTGTGTGTGGCGTGGTGTGTGCATGTATAGGTGTGTGTGTCGTGGTGTGTGCATGTATAGGTGTGTGT
>NC_079214.1:7498158-7510658 GCF_029633865.1 Lampris incognitus | reverse complement strand
ATATACACACATATGTGTTTGTGTATATGTATATACAAATATATGCTTTTTTAAAGTGCTTTGGGTGTCTAGATAAAGCGCTATATAAATGTAATCCATTATATATATATATATACAGTGTGTGTGTGTGTGTGTATTGAACTATGTATTAATGATCTACAGATGGGAGGATGAATTCAAAAGTGGTGATGAATGGACGGATGAGGAATGATCGATGGACAGATAATGGACGGATGAAGTCATACTGACACAACAGCGTCCCGGGAGTTTGATACCCTCCCATGACGTCAGTGTCCTCTGCCAGCTCAGCGGGATGCTGGGTTCGGCTGCCGTCGGTCTGGGCTGCGGCATCACTGAGTCTTTATTAATTGCGCCGCGTGGGCGTCAGCTGTGTTCATGGACACCATTACGGCCCTCCTGCTCCTCCTCCTCCTCCTCCCCTGGGAGGAAAAGGGATCTCTGTGTCAGTCCATCAGTCAGGAGAGGAGCGCCGCCTGAGTCTGGGGCGGAGATGAGCCGCAGGCGGATGTGCTCGCTGTTAAAAAGAGACGTTAAAAAAAACCCAGTGGCTCCTCAGAGACTCCACGATGTGTCTTTAGGGAGTCAAGTGCTCATCCTCAATCTCTTCAGTTTCGTCCTCTCGGACCGGCAGCTTCCAGCCAGCAACCGACGACACCGTCCTCATCCTCTCACAACACCACCGCCGGCGGTGCTCCTCCACCGAGGGAGAAGGACTCGTCACACCTGACACAACAGACTCAACCACCACAACACACAGCGGCCTCCTTCAAAACAACCGCCTTCAGTCATCCCTCCATCCCTCCTCCCTCCGTCTACATCACACGTTTACCCAGATCCTTCTCAGGTACCTTCCAGTCCAGGAATAAAGGGTCACCATTAACAACCGTATTAACGAGGCAGACAAAGGTCTACACACCCCTAGAACATCTCAGGTCACGATGTCAAAGAGAAGATGGAGACCACACACACAACCACACACACGGTCATTTGAACTAAGCGGACGTGGTTCTCCTCAGTCCCTTCGGTTTCGGCGGGTTTGGCATCATCTGCTGGTCACAGCAGCTCATCCTCACACCCACATCCATTCAGGTTCCATTCAGACTGGACGTGATCCCGAAGGTCAAGTCGGGTCGGTTTTATTTGTATCGCCCAATATCACAAATTAAACGTTTGCCTCAAGAGGCTTTACACGTGCAGGCCGCAAACTCTCAACGGTCGCAGGTTTTGCCGTAACACCGGTGAGATAATCCAGCTGTAGCGTGTTTATTTTGGAGAAACAAGACGTCAGCAGCCCTGTGACGGCCCGGCGGCCTGTCCAGGGTGTCTCCCCGCCTGCCGCCCAATGGCTGCTGGGATAGGCTGCAGCATCCCGCGACCCTGACAGCAGGAGAAGCGGTTCGGGTAATGGATGGACGGAAGGCATCAACAATCAACAATGTCATCCCACACATTAATACTGAGCGACATCCATCCGAACCGCTTCTCCTGCTCTCAGGGTGGCGGGGATGCTGCAGCCTATCCCAGCAGCCATTGGGCGGCAGGCGGGGGAGACACCCTGGACAGGCCGCCAGGCCGTCACAGGGCTGCTGACGTCTCGTTTATCCAAAATTAAACACGCTACAGCTGGATTATCTCACCGGTGTTACGGCAAAACCTGCAACCGTTGAGAGTTTGCGGCCTGCACGTGAACGCCTTCTGGACCAATCCATACCCAACATTACATCAGACCTCACGAAAAGCTGGACCGTGTTTAGCTGCGTAGCTTGGTGCCTATCCCTAGCTCTTTTACGTTCAACATGCAAGTTCCTTCTTCTTCTTCTTCTTCTTCTGCTTTTCCGTTTGTGCCAGACTTGACTCATTTCCTTTGCAGGCTCCATTACATTTCATACTTGGCAGGAATCCCCCCCCCCCACACACACACACACACATACACAGACACACACCAATGAAAATAAAATACAGAGGAGCAATTACAGAACACTAACACACTGAACGGCTGTTGCTGTGAAAATGCCGGAGGGGAGAGGTCTCAAATATGGCTTTTTTTATATAAAATAAATCGATTACCTTTTCCAGAAGTGAACTGGGTAGTTTGAAAAGGTTAAAAGAAAAACATCGGGGTTCGGAGGTCCCATTTTCTAAACATATTTGGTTCAGCTGAGGTATTTCATTTTGATGAATTTACATCCTCACTTTTTTGGGGGGTTGCTTTGGCTGCTCTCCTCTGCTGTCTGAGCCCTCGCCCAAGCTTTTCTCGAAAAGCTTTCTCCTGATGAACACGCCAGTGGATAATAATCCACAAGAAATCTGAAAGACTTATCAAGGGGTTTCATCCTGTTTTGAGTCTTGTAATGTTTATGTCAAGATAGTAGTAGTGGATGGTAGTAAAAACCTCTTACTCCGCTGGTAAATTACAGGATATTGCTTGTTTCAAGACATTTACTCCAAAAAAGAAAGATGATCTCTGCTGTTTAGTGAAAATTCCTTATAAAAAGTCTTATAACCATGAAACAAGTACTGTTCCTTGAAACAAGCAATATTATTTGTTTTTGCAGTAAGAAATGTTTACAAGCACTATCTTGAAATAAGCGTTATGAACGTTACACCACGATAAAACAACCTTGATCAGCTCGCTCATGATGACTCGGCTGTGAATCGGTATTCCAGTCACAGACGGGGAAATGCGAGGCAGGCAGGTGGGTGAGCCGTTCCTGGTTTCTCTGGAAAGAACAGAAATCAGCCTGACCAGGGGTCTGCTGTAAAACAGGCATCAGCCTGACCGGGGTCTGCTGTAAAACAGGAATCAGCCTGACCAGGGGTCTGCTGTAAAACAGGAATCAGCCTGACTGGGGTCTGCTGTAAAACAGAAATCAGCCTGACCAGGGGTCTGCTGTAAAACAGGCATCAGCCTGACCGGGGTCTGCTGCAAAACAGGAATCAGCCTGACCAGGGGTCTACTGTAAAACAGGAATCAGCCTGACCGGGGTCTACTGTAAAACAGGAATCAACCTGACCAGGGGTCTGCTGCAAAACAGGAATCAGCCTGACCAGGGGTCTACTGTAAAACAGGCATCAGCCTGATTGGGGTCTGCTGTACAACAGGAATCAGCCTGACCGGGGTCTGCTGTAAAACAGGAATCAGCCTGACTGGGGTCTGCTGTACAACAGGAATCAGCCTGACCAGGGGTCTACTGTAAAACAGGAATCAGCCTGACCGGGGTCTACTGTAAAACAGGAATCAGCCTGACTGGGGTCTGCTGTAAAACAGGAATCAGCCTGACCAGGGGTCTGCTGTACAACAGGAATCAGCCTGACGGGGGTCTGCTGTACACAACAGGAATCAGCCTGACCGGGGTCTGCTGTAAAACAGGAATCAGCCTGACCGGGGTCTGCTGTAAAACAGGAATCAGCCTGACCGGGGTCTGCTGTAAAACAGGAATCAGCCTGACTGGGGTCTGCTGTAAAACAGGAATCAGCCTGACCGGGGTCTGCTGTAAAACAGGAATCAGCCTGATTGGGGTCTGCTGTAAAACAGGCATCAGCCTGACCGGGGTCTGCTGTAAAACAGGAATCAGCCTGACCGGGGTCTGCTGTAAAACAGGAATCAGCCTGACCGGGGTCTACTGTAAAACAGGAATCAGCCTGATTGGGGTCTACTGTAAAACAGGAATCAGCGTGACCGGGGTCTGCTGCAAAACAGGAATCAGCCTGACTGGGGTCTACTGTAAAACAGGAATCAGCCTGACCGGGGTCTGCTGTAAAACAGGAATCAGCCTGACTGGGGTCTACTGTAAAACAGGAATCAGCCTGACTGGGGTCTACTGTAAAACAGGAATCAGCCTGACTGGGGTATACTGTAAAACAGGAATCAGCCTGACTTGGGTCTACTGTACAACAGGAATCAGCCTGACCGGGGTCTGCTGTACAACAGGAATCAGCCTGACTGGGGTCTACTGTACAACAGGAATCAGCCTGACCGGGGTCTACTGTAAAACAGGAATAAGCCTGACTGGGGTCTGCTGTACACAACAGGAATCAGCCTGACCGGGGTCTGCTGTAAAACAGGAATCAGCCTGACCGGGGTCTGCTGCAAAACAGGAATCAGCCTGACCGGGATCTGCTGTAAAACAGGAATCAGCCTGACTGGGGTCTGCTGTAAAACAGGAATCAGCCTGACTGGGATCTAATGTAAAACAGGAATCAGCCTGACCGGGGTCTGCTGTACAACAGGAATCAGCCTGACCGGGGTCTGCTGCAAAACAAGAATCAGCCTGACTGGGGTCTGCTGTAAAAAATGGAATCAGCCTGACCGGGGTCTACTGTAAAACAGGAATCAGCCTGACTGGGGTCTACTGTAAAACAGGAATCAGCCTGACCGGGGTCTACTGTAAAACAGGAATCAGCCTGACTGGGGTCTACTGTACAACAGGAATCAGCCTGACCGGGGTCTGCTGCAAAACAGGAATCAGCCTGACCGGGATCTGCTGTAAAACAGGAATCAGCCTGACTGGGGTCTGCTGTAAAACAGGAATCAGCCTGACTGGGATCTAATGTAAAACAGGAATCAGCCTGACCGGGGTCTGCTGTACAACAGGAATCAGCCTGACCGGGGTCTGCTGCAAAACAGGAATCAGCCTGACTGGGGTCTGCTGTAAAACAGGAATCAGCCTGACCGGGGTCTGCTGTAAAACAGGAATCAGCCTGACCGGGGTCTGCTGTAAAACAGGAATCAGCCTGATTGGGGTCTGCTGTAAAACAGGAATCAGCCTGACCGGGGTCTGCTGTAAAACAGGAATCAGCCTGACTGGGGTCTGCTGTAAAACAGGAATCAGCCTGACTGGGGTCTACTGTACAACAGGAATCAGCCTGACTGGGGTCTGCTGTAAAACAGGAATCAGCCTGATTGGGGTCTGCTGTAAAACAGGAATCAGCCTGACCGGGGTCTGCTGTAAAACAGGAATCAGCCTGACCAGGGGTCTGCTGTACAAAAGGAATCAGCCTGACCGGGGTCTACCATGAAACAGGAATCAGCCTGACCGGGGTCTGCTGCAAAACAGGCATCAGCCTGACCGGGGTCTGCTGCAAAACAGGAATCAGCCTGACCGGGGTCTGCTGTACAACAGGAATCAGCCTGACTGGGGTCTACTGTACAACAGGAATCAGCCTGACCGGGGTCTGCTGCAAAACAGGAATCAGCCTGACCGGGATCTGCTGTAAAACAGGAATCAGCCTGACTGGGGTCTGCTGTAAAACAGGAATCAGCCTGACTGGGATCTAATGTAAAACAGGAATCAGCCTGACCGGGGTCTGCTGTACAACAGGAATCAGCCTGACCGGGGTC
The DNA here is from genome assembly GCF_029633865.1 of Lampris incognitus. Classification (NCBI taxonomy): domain Eukaryota; kingdom Metazoa; phylum Chordata; class Actinopteri; order Lampriformes; family Lampridae; genus Lampris; species Lampris incognitus. The sequence continues at coordinate 7,505,296 of NC_079214.1, read as the reverse complement.
TGCTGCAAAACAAGAATCAGCCTGACCGGGGTCTACCATGAAACAGGAATCAGCCTGACCGGGGTCTGCTGCAAAACAGGCATCAGCCTGACCGGGGTCTGCTGCAAAACAGGAATCAGCCTGACCGGGGTCTGCTGTAAAACAGGAATCAGCCTGACCGGGGTCTGTTGTAAAACAGGAAGATAAAATCCTCTACCAGTTGAACAGCTGTTTCTGAATTTGGTGCCAGATTAGAAAGGCACCACGGGAGGACAGTTAAAGACAGCTGACCTTTGACACGATGGTGGACGGACTCTTTCCTTGAACAGTCATTTTCAGACGTGTGAACTCTTCATCTGAGCTGACCTTTTCTGCGTCAGGAGGCAACACGGCCCCCTGCTCGCCATGGTCGTCTGACTCTGCCAGCTGAACTGTGAAATAAGATCTTTGCTGTGTGGGCTTTTAGTAGAAACCCAGTCAACCTTTCAGGTAATAAAGAAACTAATACACCGCAACGACACCCAATTCTCCGAACGGCACTTCACTATAGAGGGATGAAGGGTTTTACAACGCAAAACAAGACCTTCTTTACTGGCTGTCGGGGTCTTTAAGACCTCAATTATCGAACCATCACCTCCCCTTCATATAGCCATATGTCTGCACCGCTCAGTTCAATCACATTTACCCAAACCACTGGTGTGAATACAAATCTAACAACTGATCTGTTCCCAAACCTTTAAAGATCCAGTCCAGTGATTCTGATTCAGTCACACAGGTTTTACTAGAGTTTCAATGGCCATGTGTACTAGTCACAGAGGATTAGGGAATGTTTGCAATCACAGCATTGTAAAATGGCGACAGATGCATAACACATGGCCAGGAAACTCTCGTTAATGGTCACACCCATGTTTGCATATGAAACCGGTGGTTGGTTTCGGTCGTTAGGCACTGTATTGTTTATAAGGGTGGGGATACCTGCAGTCAGTTGAGACTGAAGAGGTCACTTATGCCCCTTTTCCACTGCATAATACCGGCTCGACTCAGCTCTGCTCTACTCGCTTTTTTTGGTTTTCCATTGGGCAAAAGTTAGGGATAGTACCTGGTACCAGGTACTTCTTTTGGTACCACCTCTGTCAAGGTTCCAAGTGAGCTGAGCCAATACTAAAAGGTGACATGAAAATACCACTATAAATAAGCAAAATAAAATAAAATCTAAATATCAATGAATATAAATATAATGTACATTTATTTATATTTATTTAAATGTAAATAAAATCTTTAAAAAAAAGAAAAACTTGTCAACATGCCCACAAGTGACCAGCAGGGCTTCGCCGTGAGGGGATACTATCTGCAGTGGAAAAATGAAATCCCACAAAGTAAAGCGAGTAGAGTCGAATAGAGTCGAGTCTAGTCGAGCCAGTACCATGCAGTGCAAAAGGGGCCTTAGTTGAGTGATGAAACGTATCTGTCAGTAAACGTTGTATTCAGATGGACTGACTCAACCTTCTTTGATTTTCTTACGTGGATTATTGAGCACGCATCAACACCTTCAGAAGCATTATTTGATTTGTTATAACTGTGTTAGCGCCCCCTCTCTGAACATAGTCAGCAGGTTGACTTCACAAGCCTCTATTGATAGCTAGCTAGCTTGCTAACTGGCATGATTTTCCAAGGCAACTATTCAAACCCAGACCAACTGACAGACTGATGATGACTATTCATTGACTGTCCAATCAAACTGGAGTATAAGATGATGTCATTTATTACCTGAAGCTGATTGGTTTCTGAAACTGCTTAACAATCCTTTTCACAAACATGGCCGACATAATTCCGCTTGGCCTGGCGGCCTGTCCAGGGTGTCTCCCCGCCCGCCTGCCGTCCAATGACTGCTGGGATAGGCTCCAGCATCCCCGCGACCCTGACAGCAGGATAAGCGGTTTGGATCATGGATGGATGGATGGATGGATGAATGGATGGATGGATATCAGGGTAAAGTTCGGTTCTCCTCATTGCCCGCAATGTGAACAAGCTCACTGTCTGTTGCTTTTCCCTCTGTCTGTGATCACTTATTTTGTGTTTCAACATAGTGCACAGGTGTTGTCATTCACACATCTTTATGTGTCTTTTGTCAGACGACTACAGAACTAGACATCAGTTATTTAATCAAGGGCCACAAAATGCTAACGGCCCTGAATTACCGTTAGCCTGGATGAGCCGTTAGCATTTTGTGGCCAGGATCAAATCACTTTTTTAAAGACATGCAGTCGTCTGACAGACATGAAGATTATTATGTTATCACAAGTAATTACGTTATTAAAAGTTATTTTTAAATGATTATTAAAATTGTTATTCTCAAATTATTATTATTCATTTTAAAATCATTATTAAAAATTCTTATCAAAAATTATAAATTATTGTTGTTATAAAGATTATTATTATACATTGACAACACCTGTTTTGTGTTACATGCTGTGTTGAGAGAAAGTAAGTGATCACAGAAAGTTGGCTTTTTAACATGCAGGCGATGGGGGAACTGATCTCTACCCTGTTAAGACGAAGCAGAAGTGCGTCGGCCATGTTTATGAAAAAGGTCTATCATGCTGACAGCCAGGAGGAGAGTTTCTCAAGGGGCTTCAGTCACCTTTCCACTACGACAGTAGCTCTAATATTTTGGGTCACTTCACATCAAAAAATCCTACTGTTAAAAGACAGAAGTTGGTAGGAAAACAGGATTTCCACTGGACTGGACCTTTAAGAGTACCGGATCTGATCCGGGTCAGAAAGGCAGTGAGTTCACCAGCTGCGTTCCCTACCAACTCCCCTTATTTAGATCGGTGTTGCTGGTACTGGATGACCCTGTTCTGAATCTGAACCCTTCAGCCAGAGCAGACATCAGTATGAGGCAGAGCTCTGCTGCCATTTAGGCCATGGCCGTCTTGTTACGTTAGCCTGTTTGAAGTGCGGCCCTCCGGGCGGGCCATTTAAGCATGGCCTTCCAGATCTGAGCCTTGTCACAAGTTCAGTCAAACGGCTCATCATCTTCTGGCCGCCCGCACACATCTCTTTCTCCTCCCCTGAATTTTGCGTCTCCTTCTTAGACTGTTTTGTCCTTTTAAGTCCGGATCCTGCCTTATTCTCCACCCGTTACCTCGTGGCCCTCCGATGAAAGAACAGATTTCTCTCCATCGTCAGAAGTCCTCAAACACTGCAAAAAGACAACTTTCTAAAATCCACAATCCCTCGGAATAAGTAGTTATGTCTACGCTTTTTCAAATCTGTCATTTTACTTACTTGTCATATTAAGGATCTTAATGGTACCTCGGTTAATGCCCCCCTTTATCTAGGGACTCAAACCAGCGACCTTGTGGTCATCGTCTCGTCTCTTTAACCGTTACCCGGCCCGCCCGAATAATGCAGATTCTCTTGTAAAGGAAAAGGGCTGTTTAAACCAGTTCCACCTTAGCTCTTCTCAAACTGTGTAAACCTACACGATGGATGGGTGGAAAGGGTGTCCTTCATGGAATGGGGAATATATTGAGTTATCAACATTAGTTACTCAAGAGGAGTCATGGAATTTCACTTGAGTACTGCCTTCTAGTGTTCAGCAACCTGAACAACTGCAATGAATAAGAAGACAAACTAATTCAAATAGAAAAGTAGCAGATACATCTAATATTTTAAACCTCCTTCAGTAGAAATCAGCTTTACTGATGCAGTGCCACTCAGCATCATCTACTGATATTTACTAGTATTATATTTACTAGCCATATTGTGTTGTTTACTAGTCATATTTTCACGTTTCTCATTCATAATATGATATCTACTAGTCATATCATGTTATTTACCGGTCACAGTATGTTAACTAGTGTATAATAATATTCATTAATTATAATATATTTATTACTTGTGATATTTACAAGTCATGTAATGATATTTACTAGTCCTGTTGTGGTGTTTACTAGTCATATAATATTTACTAGTCACATTATAGTATTTACTAGTCATATTACGATGCTTACCAGTCATGCTATGCTTCAGGAAGGCCAAGATACTACACATAATAATAATAATAAATTACATTTATATAGCTTTTATATTTATATATACATTTATATAGATTACATTTATATATAATATATATTTATATATGATATCTATGTATAAAACCCTCAAAACATGTCAAGTGGTTTTTAAAAATTCCTCAGGGAACTAGACAAAGCTCTCTACTCATCTAATCTTGACAAACTCATGAACAGACTGAAATGGGTTGTTGTCGCCGCTGTCTGTTGCTGCTCTGGGCTTCCAGAACAAGCAGGCGATTGGTGCGGTGGTCTGTCTGTCAGCCTGAGAGCGGGGCTTGTTTTAGGTTCATTGGCCACTTCACAGGTGGCACGGTGGCGCAGTGGTTACCGCAGTTGCCTCACAGCAAGAAGGTACTGGGTTCGAGCCCCGGGGTAGTCCAACCTTGGGGGTCATCCCGGGTCGACCTCTGTGTGGAGTTTACATGTTCTCTCCGTGTGAATGTGTGTGTGTGTGAGCCCTGTAATGGACTGGCGGCCTGTCCAGGGTGTCTCCCCTCCTGCCGCCCAATGACTGCTTGGATAGGCTCCAGCATCCCCATGACCCTGAGTAGGGTAAGCGGTTTGGATAATGGATGGATGGATGGATGGAAACGTCACACATCTCTGTTTATAAGGTTTGTTTTAGCTCAAGATGGTACACCAGCTGCAATGCCAGCCTCCATGATCACTACGTCAGATTTCACAAGGCCCAAAAGAGAGTAGCTGATAGCAAGGGAGCAGTGCTGGAGTGTGCAACCTGGCTTCCACATTTGCTATGAGCCGTATCAGTGCCGGAGCCGACAGAGCCGCTGAAAAGCCAATATTCGGTTTGGACGAGGCACTGGTGGAGTTAAATCCCTCGACTATCAGTGGGAATACTGTGGACTAGAACCACAAAAACATCCATAAGAGCACGCAGCCAGCTCCTCTCTGCTCTAATAACTCTCTACTGCACTTTGGCTGACACCGGGTGGAGGTTCAGAACAGGAGGAAGGAGAGAGAGGGATGAAAAAGAGGCAGGAGCGGTGAGAGAGAGGCAAGATGGAGAGAACGAGAGGCAACGCCAGTCGTAATTGTCATTTCCTGAGGAAGAATAATCAGTAAAAGATGTGCATCATTCACGAAGATGCTGCGATGAAGGACAGAATGCCGGCAGAAGCTGACAGTCACAGCAAGTGGCGAGATAAACCGCCAGGCAGCAGCGCTATGACATCTTCCTGTAAAAATGCAAGGCCTGTGAGCAGATTAGCGGGTGACAGCCCGAGATGGGTGTGGAGAGAGACGGCATCCTGATGTGAAATGATGCGGCGCTGGATAGATGAAGCGAGGAGGCTTGGCGAACACGAACAGCCAGCGTTCGGCAAACGGGCATGAAAGTGTTGTCATGTCACCTCGGCAAGGCGGCTGCATGTGTCAGTTTACAAGTTTAACACGGCGATGATGTTATCAGTTACTATGAGCCGACATTTTTCTATTTTTTTTGGGGGGGGGGTTTCCCCCCTTTTCTCCCCAATTGTACTTGGCCAATTACCCCACTCTTCCAAGCCGTGCCGGTCGCTACTCCACCCCTTCTGTTGATCCGGGGAAGGCTGCAGACTACCACATACCTCCTCCCATACATGTGGAGTCGCCAGCCGCTTCTTTTCACCGGACAGTGAGGAGTTTCACCAGGGGGACGTAGCACGTGGGAGGATAAAGCTCTTCCCCTCAGTTCCCCCTCCGAACAAGCGCCCCGATCGACCAGAGGGGGCGCTAGTGCGGCGACCAGGACACATACCCACATCTGGCTTCCCACCCACAGACACGGCCAATTGTGTCTGTAGGGATGCCCGACCAAGCCGGAGGTAACACGGGGATTCGAACCGGAGAGCCCCGAGTCGGTAGGCAACGGAATAGACCGCCACGCCACCTGTACGCCCATGTTTTCTATTTTTAAAATCTTGTTTCTGCGTGACGACCTCTGGGCTTGGTCTCCACCCACCTACCACGTTTGCCATCTCAACTTCGACGCTTGGCTCCATCAGAGATCCGGTGGCTTTGAGACGGTTCGACCTTCTTCTCGTTTTGTGATGATTGGAGTCCATATAGTAGTGTAGCTTCCAACAACCAAATGTCGCTATCTCAGGAACAGAGTCGCACGTAACCCTTCCATTCACATCACAGTGCTCCCAACCTCTAGAAGAACTCCATCAGTTCCACAGAGACCTGGTGGATTCGGAGCTGGTCTTGCTTTTCACGCAGACGGAGTTTTCTCGTTACTCTCAGTGACCCCAAATACAGAAGTCTTCCCTTCCTCTCGGTTCCAAATTAACATCAGCTCGGTCCTCTGTCTACCTTGGGGCCCGGTCTTATTTTCACCCGGCAGATCGTGTTCACACTCACATTTGGGCCCATTGATCCAGTCTGACCTGCAGCCGGCATATGAGAGGCCGATCGATGCTCCAGCTACAGCATCTCCTCTGCTGATATCCCCCACATGGGTTTAAGGGGGTATTTAAGAAGGGAAGAAGATGGCGTGCTTCTTGGAGGAAGGACAGACTCGACACAGTCTGATCCTCTGTCAGACTGGACCAAGGTGCTTCCTCTCATTACATCTCTCCAGCACCTTCCAGACCCCCAATCAGGCGTGGGGTATTATTACTGAAATAGCATAAGGAAAAAGACAACCGGTGCACGGCACAAAACATACATCATCTCTAACTGCCCCCCCTCCCGCCAATTCAGGGTTGCTGGGGGTTGGAGTCTATCCCAGCATGCTTTGTGCTGAAGGCAGGGAGACACGGCGTTGGCACTATGGGTGGGCCTTGGGGGGGTCCAGCCCTGTCCAGTAAGGTCACTGTACCCCCTCAGCTGAATTCTCTCCCCGCCAAAAAAACAAAACTGAAATACGTTTACAGCTATAAGGAAATGAGGTCATACTGTGTGGTAATGGAAGACTTAACACTGTAATGCAGAATAAAGCACAACAATGACAGTTTGCATTTAGAAATCATTTCTTACTAAAAATAACAACCCCCTGCCTAGCCAGTTAAAAACAACTACCATATCCACATTGCATTACAAGGTTGAACTTCCAGTCATGTAGAGACGTCAGGTGG